>NW_019102277.1:77234-96019 GCF_001856785.1 Myzus persicae
CCCCGCCAACTCGTCCACCCACCCCTCGGTACATCGCACGTCCGCGTCCGCGGTGTGCACTACCTATACACGCGGCGCTGCGTTAATAAATGGTGTGAGTGTAATATACATCCAACCGCTCAACCGACGCGTGTGGGTATACGTAGCGTTCGGCGCACACGCCACTTATTCCGACGCCCCCGGCGATGGGGTTTGAGTATCGCGAGCGAAATTATTCCGTCTAACGTCGTTTGCCACTCTCGTGCGGCGAATACTCGATCGCACACGGTTTTCTAGAGCCTCCGGTCGGTATTAGGTGCTTGCGACCCGGGTTTCTATATTTTGTATCGTCAGACCGCAGTTGATGAGGTTATGTGCTCATAATAACATTATATTATATATGACTCGTGTAGGCAAGTAACGTGTATTCTGCAGTCCGACAAGCTTCCGACGAGATGAGCTGATTTTTTATGTCTACCGCCTCTATCTTTCTATCTCTCTTCTCTGTCCTGGTCCCGTTGGTCTGCTCCTCGTCTACTGAAATCAGGGATTCCGTAACACTGTCGACCACCGAAAAATTGCGTTCTTCCAGCCGGCGATCGATTTGTTTGGTTTTCGTTCGTCGCGGAACTCGGTTACCTATTGATTATTTCTTAAGGGATCCACGATCGTATTATTATTTCACTAAAATGTGCGGAGAGTATATTTTTAGCAACACTTAAATAAACAATTGTTAATACAAATCCCGGAAAAAAAATCCCAGGAAAAAAAGTCCGACCACAAAATTATTTAACGGAAAAATTGTTCGGTTTGGTTTGTTGTTATACAATCTACAGTAGGTAATAGAATTTAAGTAATAAAGATAGCAGAATTAAGCCGTATTATAAGAGAAAATATGAAATACCCAACATAATATAATATCATAGTCAAGATAAAACTTGATTCATAGTTTGTACTACCCTAATTATTAGTTTTAAATTAAATTACATTATTCTTACATCAATCATTTTTTTTAAATTATTAATAACAAATCATGAAGATTTTGAAAATTACAAAAAGGTTAATTTATGTAAAAGTGGAATGATTTGGGTTTCAAATGTTCCAATGCTATTAATTTGTTTTGAATATTTACAAAATTATTTAAATTATTTGAGGATAAATCGTGATTTTATTTTACGTCCAAACAATCAATGTTGTCAATATTTGCAGAACTCCAAACTGTCATAAAAATACTAATATGGTTTTCAACTATTTTTGTTTTTATTTTAGTAAGGAAAGTTACGAGGAATCTTGTATTAAACGTTCAAGTTCTTGGTCGATCATAATTAAATTTTTTTAAAAAGTTGAATATTACAAATGTCATTAAATGATTATAGCTAAAAAATAATAACTAAATAATATTTTTGAAATGATACCACATTATTTTAGTTTGAAAATTCTTGTATGGCTTCTGTTATTAAATTACAACAAAATAACAATTTTTGCGAAAAATAGTGCCAAACATCCGGTGATTCTGTAATTTTTGCATTACGATTTTCAACCAGAAATCAACCTTAATGTTTAAGATTGAAGTATTTTTACACTCCCTAAAGGTTAAAGTATTTCCCCGCTCAGATACTAAAACTAAACGGTTTTTAATGAACTAAACTAAAAGAAAATTAGAAGGTCATACGACATTTAAATAACACTTACTTTTAATAGAAGAACACTTAAAAATAAATGTCGGTTAAACGCAACAATACAAAAACAAATAAGCTGAACAGAAATCGTTTCCGACAGCCTGTAATCGTTGTAGTGGGTGGTAAAAACGAGGGTGGTAGTTCTAAATATGAACGATTATCACAGCAATTAAAAAAAAATAAATCGTTTAACGCGGCGTATGAACCAATTGAAAAATCAAAGTCCACACGACTGTACAGTAGACGCCAATTATCATGTATTATAACATACATTTATGTACTTATCCACTATGAATAGGTTAGGTTATATTTAATATAATTAAGTGGTCTCACATTTACGGAGTTTTTTCATACAAAAAGTTTATAGTGTTATAGTTAAAATACGTAAAACAATACCCAGTGTTAAGAATAGGAAATCGTGCCAATAGAACAAATTCCTGGAACGAGTTATTTTTGTAGTAACAAAGTTTGGAACTGCTTCCTTTACAAATAAAAAAAAAGAAAATTAACAAAAAACATATTTTAAATCATAATATTATAGGTAAAGTGTAATTTTGTACTATTCGTTAATAATTAATAATTGAGAAGGCATTTTTCTTAAACCGCAAATCGTTTGAAAAAAACTTGATTAAAAACCGAACGAAAATTGTAACGAGTTCTTTTTAGAGGAACTGGCTTCGGAGTGAGTTACTTTTTTTGAATTTAGGGTTCAGGGAACATGGATCTTAATGGACGACGAACGGTACGAGATCCTTTTGAAAAGGAACTATTCCGGCTTTCCCGACACTGATATGAGGCTATAAAATTCGATATTTCACGAGCCCGCAATAACACTCAGTAATAATATTATTGAATTATTGATCGTACGGAAACCCCGACGTTGCTGAATTCACGCGGTGTTCCTCGTCACACTTGATTTCAATTATCATTACTGTCGTGTAGTTATAGGACGAGTGCTCTCTGTGGGGCAATCAGAGGTGCGCCGAGCGTTTTATTATTGTTATTGTTATTATTTTTACTGCCGACGACGTTTGCTTATAGTCTCGCGGACGATTAATATTGTTCTCACGTATCGCTTGTTTACCAGCCAATTTAACGTTTTCAATCTTCCCCTACCCCCGCCCCCGCCCAACCGATGTTCTGCAGCATTCGCCGTTTTATATATTTTTATTCTCCTTTCATCGGAACGTCGAAATTTCAGGTCGCAGCCGGCGGAATTTGTTTTCTGAATTTTTGGCGTATTGACAATATATTATATTATTACACATTATATTGAATTTCGTCCGCGTTCGCGAGGCTTTTTCGCGTCTTCTCGCGTTCATGTTTGTGTGTGTGTGTGCGTGTGTGTGCGTGTCGTGTGTCGTGTGTGTGTATGTGCGTACGATACGATTTTTCACATGACTGATTCGCGGAATTCCGTCTGTTACATCTTTCACGTAGAAAATTAACATCGGCCTCCAAAACGGTTTCTTTACGCATTTCTGTTATAGAATGTATTAGACTGTATGGAGCAGATCACGTAACATCATATACAATATATCCCATCAGTCAATTGATCGCCCTCCTTCCGTTTGGATTGCAATACCTATATGTACATAAAATATTCACATAGGTACCTAGAAGACTTCCGCGGAAGATCCATGCGTCCAAGTTTAGAGGATTTTACGTGAATGAAAACATCATGGTTTTTAATATTATGATGTGATGCCATGTCGATGTTGGTGCTTGTTGGGCTATTGGTTGGATATTGTATTTTGCTCGTTGAATATTGGTGAAATGTTTGAGAGGTCTATTTATATTCCACTGAATTATTTGATCGATATTTGGGTTTTATACTAAGAGTATGGTCTTGAGTTTTAGTGTAGTGTTTGAGTATCTCGAGGAGGGAGAACTTGGAATAGACGATTTGAGAATTTCGTTAAGTGAGATTTCATTGTTTTATCACTTATTATATCGATGTGAACTTGTTCATAGAGTAAGTGTAAGTTAATATATTTGTATATTTGTTAGTAGATTGTTTTAGTACCTATATGTTTAAACTTTAGAAAGTTTATTGGGGAGTTTTGGCTATCACCAAAAAAAAGTTCAATAGGTTTGAATGCTTCGTCTCTGTTTTTTTTTTCAGATCTTATAGATGAGTTTGAACGTGATCGTATTTTCTGTTTTCTAAGATTTTAATTTTGTCAGAATGGAATTTGTTTTTTGATAATTTCTCGTGTTATATCAACGTTAAAGTTGCCAAGATTCGACTTCACGCGTGTTATTTTATACAGGTATGGGGATATCTAGTGGTTAAAATTTACTGAAAAAGTCAAAGAATATTCCATTCAAAAAAACCAAACTTTAAAAACAAAACCTAGTTCAGTAGATTCAATACTGAACTTAAGGAGTTAAACTTGTCTCTGCTACTTAATGAGTAACAAATGATTACTAGTGAGTAAAATATGTGGAAATTGATGTTCATTAAATAATAGATTAAAAAATAACAGATATGGTGATAATGTTCTTAGGACATGTATGAATAACAAAAAAGGAATTGAATTTCAGTCCTTGCAAATATTTTGTAGGTATCCATTTAAGATGAATTTTTAATTTTTAAACTTAACCATAAAAACAAAAATAAATACCGTAAATAAAAGTAGAAAACTAATTGACTTTGGCAATAAAGAATGAAGGAGACCCTCCTTAGTAAAATGTATATTTTTAAATTTTGATATTTACCATGAGTTATAGTTATAAGTTGTTACGTCCTATTATAAATGGTTTAATACTTTGTGTTGTTACGAAGGAAACTGACAGAGGTTTCCATAGTAACTGAGACTTAATTCTCATAGGCTAATTTTTTTTAAATTAGTATTTATGAAGGTAATGCAAATCAAAAAGCAAAAAATCATAAGATTTTTCTTTAATAATGCATTTATTCAAATTCTGATTTTTTGAGTTTTTAAATATACCTATTATATTCTCAAAGACCATATTTTCAAATTCTTGAATTTGTTTATACTACTTAAGAGTTAAGGAGTGTTCTATAGCGATACAAAATTTTGTTTTTCAAATGAGGACCTCTCTTTTTTTCTGTAAATTATGCAGTGGATAATTATTTTGAAAATGTTGATGTACCTAATTTAAAATTTGAATGGGTCGTTTTTTAGTTGTTAAGATGTCTGTACTGAGGAGCAAGGAAAATAGTACTTAGAGATGGTTTTAAAAAAATATAAAATATTCTTGAAATGATTATACTAGGAACATTTTACAAAATATTAATAATGGTTGATTAATATTAGGTAACGACTAAAATTGAGAAAACACCATCACCCCCATATCTTTTAAACCTATTATAATGAACATTTTATCCTTAAAACACAAAGTTACAAAGTTAAATATCTCGAAAACTTTTAGTACGAATTTTGATACTAATACTTCAAAATGTTAGTTAAAATTATCCACTGTATAATTTACAGTTGAAAAAGGGTTTTCTTATTTGAAAAACATAAGTTTGAATCTCAAAACCACACTCCTTACGTAGTACAAAGAATTCTCAAGAATTCGAAAATATATTCTTAAAGCATATACTAAAAAATTTTGAAAATCAGATTTTGAATAACTGTATTATTGAAAAAAAAAAGGGGTGAACATACTTGGTGAATCAACTTGATTATATGGTAAGATCATTACTTATTAATTGTATATAATACGTTTTATGTAATATTTTTCCAAATATGTAATTTCAAGTGATATGCTTGTTACAACTGCTATATGGATTATTTGTGCAAAACTCGTTATAGGAAATCTAGTAGTGCTTTTATACAAAATGATAATTATTTGTAAGTATTTTACTCGATAAAAGTCACTCGTTTTTGTTAAAATTATGTTTTCCAGCATATTGTTTTGAAATGTTTTACTTCATGTGAAAAGTTGAAAATTACAAATAAAGAACAATGACAGCATTAATCACGTGATAATTAAATGTACAAATGTTAAATTTTATTTTTGTTACGTCAACTTGAATTAATTGCTATACGCACAATTACAAGCATGGCTGTAGGTTATATTGTTAATATAGAACAAAAACTATAAATATATGTTATAAATATAACAAAAATATATAGTCAAACCGGGTGGTTCAGGTTTTAGGTTATTGGATAGTATAATTTGATTATAACAGTTATTAATTAATTTGTTTGGTAGGTATTATGTTTATTAAAATACATAATATAATAAATTGATAATATAGTAATTATTACTTTTATTATTTTTGTCATAACAACAATATTTTTGTTAGGTAGTGAACACATTTTACTTCGAAAACAAATCGTCAATTTTATAAATATACTACTAATTTTACTTTTTATTATGAATTTATTATACGTGTATTCATTCAAACAATATGTATGTTTCAAATTTTCAATATTAAGTTCATTATTTTAATCATAATATAACATTATAACCTAAACACAAAGTTTAAAAGAAAAACTTGTTCAGTTAATTAACATGTTGACTTAGAATCAAATTAATTAATATTAAGAGTTAAGCTTATAATTCAGTAAACTAAACATTGTATTATAAATATTAAATGTTTAAGTAATTTGTTCGTGATTGCATTTTAAATAAAATGTTTAATTCATGTTTATTGTCTTATAAGCTGTAACTTATGCATTTAATACAATACGGGCAGTTACTTTTCGAAATATGTTCACCTATATGATAATATTATTCGTCAAGAAATTTTACTAAAAGGCTTTAAAATAATTGCATTTATTAGGAATCTTATCTCATAATATTTTTAATTTCTAACACGATTCGAATCATGAGTTAATGTGATTTGTTTTCTTTTTATCACATTCGTATGGTTATAGAATAAGGTATATATTTTCATTTAAAGAGACCAAACTATTGGAATTTCATAATTATATAAACATTGAGTACCTAATAATTGATGTCAATCTAATTTTCTACTAAGGCTTCTCCGAAATTCCAAATAGGTTTAACTATATAAAAAAAGTATTAATTATTTATTGTTTTTATTTCAATAGGTAATAGTTCTTTAAAAATTACAAATTAAATATTTAAAAAAGGTTTGATAGGGTCATTAGATTAACATTTTCGAAGTAATTAATAATTACTAATGTATCATATCACACGGTTAAACGTTATTCTATAGTATGTATTAACACTATTTGAACCATTTGGAGGCTTGATACTACATTTAAGGAAGGCATTCGTGATATTAATTGTTGTGAATAAATACATTTTCGAAAGAGACAACATGTTGTTTCACTTACATCATCGTGATGTGTCGTGGGTAAAACAATTCATGAAAACTAATGATCACAAAGCCATAAACATTAAACACTCTGTTGTTTCTTTAACTATTTTATGTAGAAATTATGTTCCAATTACAACGGTTTTGACTCTTAGAAAGACGTTGTAATTGTATGGGGTAATCATTTCCTTTAATTTTCTCTTGATAAAGCTTTCGTGACTACTGGAACGTTTTGTTATTAAATTCCAACTATAATAAACATACTTACATATAATTAAAGCCGGATTATATAATATATAGTGCACATAATTTCTTCGAAACACTTACTCATTTATATTGTATTTGAAAACGACAAAAGGGCGTAGTGATGAACATTTTCATTAAACATTTCCAAAAAGTTGAAAATTATGAAATTTGTGTAATTTCTCATATTAATTTATTATCAAATCATTCCCTTGATATTATTAACTATATAATATAGTATATCATTTAAGCTACAAAATTACTAATCATATTTAAAACTGTGAACATGTATTACCATATATCATATCTATAATAACATTATAATATTAAACATAATTTGGGAAATCCAAAATACAAATACATTTATTTCGGTTGAAAATGTAATTTTTTACCTATCATTAAAAAAAAAATGTATTTTAACTTCAATATCAATTGCGAGTACATAAAAGTTTTCCTACATTTATTGATTTTTCCATTTTTCGTTTTTTAGTAATTTAGATATTTTCACAATTTTACACCAACTACTTTTTATAAATATTTATTATTATTTATTTATTACAAATTACATTGTATCTGGTTTAAACACAAGACCATAAGTCAGAAATATTTATAATTGATAAATGATTCATTTAACATGTAAGATCTACGTACATTTTAATTTTAGTTCTTATTCATTCACAATCGTTTGATTGCTAATTAAATAATAAACATACTAACCGTATGTATACTCAACGTTTTAAGACCCTCGGAACCTCATCAAAAGCAGAAGTTTATTTCTTTGAATAGGATCCGTTGATAAGTATGTTTTTTTTTATATAGCTCAATACTCTAAAGCCTTGAAACAAAATACAATTCTAAATGCAGTGAAGTTGCAAATGTTTGTAACACGGATAAACAATATTATTCTAAGCAAATTCGAGTTAAAAATAATAAAGTGATAAACGCGATTACTTCCGGAAAAACAAATCATTTGAAAAATAATTACGATACAATTATACTTAATGTGATCATCGTGTGCCGTGTGCTATGTAAGCTGATCATTGTTTGTCCTGGTGGTAAACTCAGTGAAGGTATTACCTATCGAAATTAATCCTTATTTTGTAAGGTGATGCAGCACAACTTGCAAGCGACCGATGATGTAATATGTATACACCTGTTTGTATCAAGCTATTTTAGAAGTATTTGTGCATCGATAAACGATGGCAGTATTGTCCACACAGAGTCTCTTCTGTTGTCGGTTATACAGAAAGAAAAGGTATTTTTCATATATAGTACACTAAACTTTTTCTGTAAGTATAATTTGTATACACACAATATACGTATTTCCTCTAACCTTTATATTGTTATCGCCACGTAACAATCAATTTTGTTGCTTGAAAAGGACTATACCGAAGCACCAAACTACTGATCATCGTAAACAGAATCAAGACAACCGGATGTCTGAACTACGCGGTCGTCGTTATATTATTATAATAATACAATAATTAAAGTCCTCCGGCTGAAAGCATAGAAATGACAATGAAAACAACAGGACATTGTGATGATAATATTTTCTAAGATCTAAATTAAAACAAAATAATTTGACCTTCCCTAGCACTTAGCAGAGAGAATCATTTAAAACATGCCTAATAATTGTTGGACGTGTCACTAAATCGACGCCGGTATTCATTTATTACAGATGGTTAACCATGGACATCGTGCACACTAGATATCGACCTGAAGAATCCCAATGCCCGATGCAGGGTTAAAATCGGGAGTTAAAAGCACAACTTTGGCACTCTTTGCGTTAATATTATTATGGGTTCGCAGTTTACGATAGAACGTCACCCGAGCAATAATAATAATATGGCCACAGTATTTTATCGGTTTCACGGTGGTTTTGACTTTAGCAGCAGCGATGGGAATTATATTGTGTGTATCGATCACCTGAAATTATCTGTCGAACAGGTGACGCCGGAAGTGCAGGTGGCGGCAGTGGCGGCGTACAATATATATACCCTCAGGGTGAAAGAATGCGGCGGCTGAAGTTTTTAGGGGAGACTCGAAATGGTCTGGGGTAGGATTTCGGGGATAGGTGGTTACGTTGGTAGGAGGAGAGGGGGGATGATTGGAGAGGGTGAATAATTTATGTGACTATACTCGCGTCCGGGAAATCAAACGGCACGCGGAAAACCGGGGGAAGGAGAGACCAACGCGGGAAGAGTGGTGGCGGTGGTGGAGACAGTGGTGGTTGAGGTTTCGAGGCTGGCTGCAGCTCGTCGCTATATTATATTCGTGAGTTTTAGGGAGGAAATGGCGCACGCGCAACTATACAACGGTTTTGCAAGGTCTCGAGGAAAACCGTTCGAAAAGTTTTCCCCCATAAAATGAGAACATTTTATTTCTGTTTTTGGCTCCAGTAAAATCAACACATGGACTATATAATAATATATGATACACTTTTTTTTTATTGCCATCATTATTATTCGAGCCTTATCGAACTCACTGAAATTTAGTGACTGTTAGGTAACTATTAGGCCCGACCGTCTATTGTTGTATTATGTCGAGTCAACTTGGTCGGACCTTGAAAAATACAGACATTTACGTATATTGTAAAACACATTATCTATACATTTTTTCCCTGTGAATCGATATGGGTTCAACGACTATAATATAGTCCCCAATAATTTGCATAAACCGTGACAGCTGCTAACGCATAAAACAACAGCCAGCAGGATGACAAGGTTCGAACAGAACGCTCAGATATATTATATTTATAAACAATATGCTATCCGAGTATCCTCCCCCTTTTTAGTTTTGCCCCTCGAAGTATCAACTAGATTCACTTTCTTATCAGAAAACGTAAAAAAATCTTACAGACCAGATCATTTGTAACATAACTCATCAGACACCAGTAGAAGCTTTGCACATACTGGGATATTAACAGTATTGCACTGTCGCATGACCTTCTCTCAGATATAATTGTCATGTACAAAGGAGAAAGTGGACCTCTCCACCTGTAGATTTAAAACACATCCAAAAATCAAATGAATATAATAAATTAATATGTCTATAGACACAGAGTTTTTTACACACATTTTGAATTTTATAACGAAATTGGATGTTTGAAAAATAAAATCGATTTGACATTTTGCTCGATAAGCGTAGCATACATTTTATCAAAAATTATTACTTATAACAGCTACAGTTTCTCGAACATTTGTACCTCAAATAAAAACCTATATTGCCTAGGTTTGTTTTTTTGACATTGTTTATCAAGAACCGCCACTTTCAAATATATTACAATATACCTACGCTAATTAGTAATTACTAATTAGTAATTTATCGAAGAGGCGTATGGTGTAACACCATAATTAGTGGCGCTCTCCATCCTCGTTGTATTTGCATGTTTCGAATTGCTTACGGTTTTTGAATCTTTAGCCGTTGGCGCATACAATCGGGGATGAAGGAGGAGAGGGTGGAGATTTGGCAGATACCACGACAACAACCCCATCCCACCGTTACCCTCTACGATCACACTTTTTCTGCAGTTCAAAAACCGTATCGCTCGACGTACACTGTTCCAGTCTTATAATAAGGATGTATTATACATCGGGGATCGTAGTAATTGGTAAGCACATAATAAGGGTTAGGTATAATGGAAGTTTCAAATCGGGTATCACCTCCTCGAGCTTACGTGGTATTTTCGGCTGTCAGCCGGAGGCTAAGAAATTTGTGGGTATAACGACGACGACAGCTGCCGGAGGCGTCTCCCCCCCTCCATCTTATTCCAAATTTCCTCATTTGTGTATTTGGGTATCATCATTACAATTCACTTAAATGTATTATTAGTTATAACACCCCTCCCCCTTTCCTCTGTTTAAAATTATAACAGCGCCCGATATATATTACGATAGTATGACGCGGATTGCGTGCAAAATGTACCCATTCGGCTAGCGGCGGATTGGCCCACCGGGATACAAGGAAAGTTTCTGGTGGGTCGATCGTCGTATTATAACTAAGAGCCAATGTACTTGGATCAAAAATTATTTGATAATAATAAACTGCGTATCTGCGTTGTTTGCTGCCGCACTACGATTTTGGCTGCAGTAAACACAGTGGTCGGGACCCTACTGTTTTTTTGTAACACGCTAACGCTACTGGTACTCCCCCCAAAAAGTATCTCGGTATCGCTAAACCTACTTTTTTTTAAATACAGTGCGCTATTTCCAACGCTATTATTTAAATTAATATATATATGTATACTGTATACATGAGTTAATTTATATATTTTATTTTGAACTATAAGCATATTTATAAAATTTGTTTTAATATTTTTTTGTTTAATTTATAACATTATTTTGTTATACATACATTATACAAGTACCGCAGTACTACAAAATAAGCTGATGATTTTAGATTTTGAATGGAGCAATTTTACAATCAGTCCACGGAAGTGAAAACAAATTTCAATAATTAATAATAGGTATA
Organism: Myzus persicae; assembly: GCF_001856785.1. Classification (NCBI taxonomy): domain Eukaryota; kingdom Metazoa; phylum Arthropoda; class Insecta; order Hemiptera; family Aphididae; genus Myzus; species Myzus persicae. The sequence goes on from NW_019102277.1 coordinate 88,869, forward strand.
TATAATAAAATGATACAAGGGCCAGGTGTGGAGTCGTGGTAGGGCGCATTCACTAATAAGTGAATCGGTCAAACAACGTCGCTTTCCGGATGGGTGACCACCTGTGTTCTTGGTGACAAATCCTTGCACCACATGAAAAACATGTTTCTTAACAAACCACAACCCTTTGCAAAAAGCCACGATGCCCATAGTTGCCGAAGCTCAAAACCTGCTTAAAAAAAAAAATTATATTAAATATTATTGTTACCTATGCCTACTATACCTGCGGGATGAATAATTATTATTGTCCACCGGTGAGCAAAGTTCGTCATTCGCACCCTTTTCCCGGACACTGCACGTGACCAAATCAAACCTTATCGACAACGATCATAAAGGGTCTTTTCGATTTTGGCGATTCGACCATTATTTCGCTTGCAGTTAATCGCGTTATATTGTTTTAATCGACGTCGTTTCGATATTTCTTACATATATACACTATAAATTCAACCGCTCGAAGCTCCACGGCGTATATATACATAACGGAATTATACACGTTTGTGAGATTTATTGGTCAATAAAGAAATAAACGCATAAAACGCGCGTAAGTGCATAAATATAATCTCCACGGGCCAATCACGGATAAAAGGAATACGCAGTTTTGTACACGGCTCTTTGCGACCGATTTTTCTTCTTCTTTTTATTTTTTTGCACCGACAGCGATTTGTTTTTCCGAAAATACAAAATATATATGAAGGAACTATAAAATAATAATATACGCCTCCCTGAGTACCTACCACGATTCGTAATATAGTATTACCTATATTCTATTGGTTCTCATTTTGTATTATTAGCAAATGAAAACACACTCAATATGTAGCATTATTGCTGTATGAGTGACCGGTGATAGGATTTACAGACAATATTAACAACCGAATATTTTGTAATATATTTTATAACAAAAACGACTTTGACGGCTTTTATTTTATTTTATTCTACCCAGCTGTGTCAAAAATAACAAAAGAATGTAAAATATACATTTTCTATAGCGAGTATATAAAAAATTAGGTAGTGGAAAGTTAAAAATAAAAAAATAAAAAAATAAACATCAAAGGAGTGTTTGACTTGAAATATAATTTGAAATATTTTTTCGACGTTCGGTATACTGCAAGATTTACTGGACCATATTACATATTATAATATCAGTTAAATTAATTACCTAATTAATTATATTTTTTATGTTAAGATACAAGAAAACAAGTTTGTAATGAAGAATAATATGAAATTATGTTAAAATCAAAAATGTAAGCAAACTTTGTGTAAGAATATTTATTAATAAACTGATTTAAGACAGACCGAAACTTAAAACTTGTTAATGAACACGGTGAAACTACAACCAAATTGGATTTTATGTTTGCTCAGATTTTATTGTGAGTGCAAAACGAGAATTCAACGAAAGTATCTAATTAATTGGACCATTTAGTAAAAACATAAACTTCAAGACTTAATGTTTTCGGGGGCATTTTCCTGTTAGATATTATTTTTCTGTTTTTAACAAAAATGTACTTATTTTTTAAAATTTTTTTAATTTTCATAAATACCTTTTTAACAAAAGCACGTTGAAATATTATTGATTTAGATTTTTATAATTTTCTATCCTTTTAATGTAACTTTTCAGTATTCAAATTAATTGTTACATTAAGTCATTCAGACAATGTTCTTTATTTATTATATATTTTACAATATAATTATTGATTATTATCCAAACAGAGGGGACAACATTTATTTTATACAGCATTTCAAGAGGAATTCAATTGAGACGATAATTTATAAACGAGGAAATATACTGTACAATTTTTTTCACCCAAACTACAAAAGTACCTGCCTATTTTTGTTTTTAATTTTTTTATTAGATTTTAACAGAAAGTGTATAAAGTACTTATATATAGGCGTATACATATTTAATATTAATTGTCTTATGAAGTAAATATTGATGCGTTTTTAATGTACCAAGGTGTAGTTTATAATATTTACGAATTTATATTTTAGTTTTCTGTTTAATTTGAATTCAACGTGATTTAAAAACAATCAATATTAACACAGTATCTTTAACAATCGTGTTTGATCTGCACGTACCATTTTATAAAATAAACAAACAAAAAAAAAAATAAATAATATATTAAAAGTATTTTATCAAATGGATTGCAAATGAAATCTTTTCCCGAAACCGATTTCTTTTTTTTTTCATACGATTGAAACTTTTCTGTTTATTACACCTATTTTGAATAAACTAAATAAATTAAATACGGACGAACGAAGTTAAATCTAAAATACATATTACATATTCTAATAGTATAGGTATATATAATCAATATATTATTATACGGTGCGAGAAAAATCGTTTGTTTTTAAACCACGACAATATAGTGCCATGGTGGTTCGAAAATACGCATTGTATTCGGTTTCGGCACTGCATATTTAATTTTCTGAATAAATTATAATTAAAAAATATATTATAATTAATGTCGACCGCTAGACTATGCATTTTTGACAATTCTATTTGGAGCGACATTCCTCGTACGTCATATAATATACTGTAGCGTAGCTGTGGAGTGGAGGGAGCTACAGTCCTGTAAGTATGGCTATACTTGAAATGTTGAGAAAATTAAAATATTATTACTATGGTCTATTAAAGTCATTACAAACACAAATTTGTATATCCATACGGGAACCGATCGCTAAAATAAAGCACCGTCCTCGGTTAAATTTATGGGAGACCCTAGTTGAACCAACTCTGTGTGAACACATTATCAGCCCCCCCCCCCCNATATACCCCCCCCCCCCAAAGAAAAATCCTAGATACGCTAGTGCTATATATATAATAACATAAGTACCTACAAGCTATATGGCTTTTTATTTTATTGTAAGATTAATACATATCCATCAAGGACATTTTACCTACTATAGAACTACTTCAATACTTCACTATAACTATATATTAAAGTTTGACCAGTGTTTTAAGTTTACAAAAATTCATAAATGAAAATCATAAATATTAAATAGTGAATCTAAATTATAAATATGAATATGATCTACGTTTAAAAAGGTGAGCGTTCGGATTGTCATAATATAAATTTAAAATTGTAATGCTTATACAAAAATACATTATAATAAAATAATACAATATATATTATTATAATATAATATTATGGTGAATAAATAAGGTTAAAATACCTCGTAAAAAGACACTTATTTTATTTTAAGGTCCCTTTTTAATGAATTGGTCATAAAAACCTTTTTTAAGCTTTTTTTAAATGGCTTCATCTAAAATGTATTGTTATGATTTCATCATCATTTTGATATAAAAATATGGACTACGAGAATGCGTGATAAAAAGTAACATTTATCTATTTTTATCTTAAATATTTAGTTGTATAATAGTTAAAAAAATTATGTGTACCTATTTCATGTATTGTTATATTTAAATCACATTTTCAAAATATTATAACAGGCATTAATTGTTAGATTTATGGATATAGTTTTTTTTGAATTTTGAGTAGTAACCGGAGAGCTGTTACAATACACATGTACTATACTAAGGTCCATACAATTGGAAATCGATCGGATGTAATTTGTTGTTTTGAATAATAATCGTTGCACTATATTACATTTACTACTGTAATTGTTACTGTACATTTTCTAAATAAAAATATCTTTTACTTTTTTGAAAGATTAACCTTTACTAAATATTATAATAATGTAAGTGTACACCAGATTCAATATACATGTATCATAATATAAATCAATCATAGTTTTTTTACTCTTTGTGTATAATATTATAGTATGATGAAAAATTAGCTCTGACTATACCTACCCATCAAAAACCTTACTTAAGTATTCAATGTACTGTAATTTTAAAGCTCGAACCATCTGCTTTTTTCCTGATTTGCAGCCGTACACGTGTACCAATATATATATTTAGACGAACTCTTTACAATTTATATACATGTATATACCAACCGCCTTATTGCGTCTTTACCTCAGGGATTTATTTAACTCATCACAGGCTATGTTATTAATTTCAAAGGTACTTTGAGATTACTATGCAATAACGATTTAATCCAATATAACCAGCTTCTCGTTGTATAAAAAGAAATAATTAATACAAAGTTGAGGCTTATCTGGACGTACCGTAATTTTCTGACTAGCAAAAAGAACGTATAAAAATATTCGTTCGACATTTTTATTTACAAACATTTTTACAAATTGCAATACCTACGATAGCCCATGATTACATTAGGATGATCTAAATAAAATTGAATCAATGTTAAAATGTGGTTTCGTGTAAAAATATAAACATAATTTTTTATTAACATAATAGTACATGATGAAACACAATATTATGAAGTAAGCTAAAGTGTCTTAAGGTTCGGTGGTATAGTAACTAATTGTGTTACACAAGTCCGTATTATATAATTAATATAAAATAAGTAATTTTTACAATAAATAGTACCTAATTAATTTCTTAAGTAAATTATATTTGATTTAAGTTCGAAATAGCTCTAGGTTATTAATATAGTAGTGAGTGCATAATATATAAATATTGCGCATATTCCACTGAACCAAACTAGTCTTAGAATATTTGAAACTGTGCAATATCATACCATAACTATAATACTATATTTTATTTAATTCTCAAAATGTTTTTATTCATGGATCACTTGCCGCTCCAAACACCAGATGATACAAGGATAAATCCAACATGTGAATGCACCTAAATTGCCTATACAGAACGCCGTTCAAAGTGTTAAGGTAATGTGAGATTTTATGAGTATTGTAATTTTGTACATTCATATTATTATACTACATAATATAATCATTTTTTTGATCACACATGCCACTTTAAATGATTGTGTTTGTAGCCACATGCTAGTTTATACAAGCTGAAACTTACAAAATTGACGAATATCATATTATATTTTGTCTATAAACGTTTATAGATTTTGATCGGAGTGGTAAACGTATTGGTTTTACAGTTAACTGTGTAGGTTATTTATTTTTTATTTTTATCTAAAATGATTAAAATATTACGAATGTTAAAAAGAATTAATACTTTCGTTTTATGATATTTATTACTGTATTATTGTAGTTAATGTCATGTAAATGGTTTTATATTCCCACCATGTGTATATCAGCGAAGGCGTTACTAAAAAATATTGTCTTCAATCAAAGCTTAAGCACAAACAACTAACAAGCACCACAAATAAGGTAGCATATGGAAACAAAAATACATTCTAGTAGACCTAATGAGATGGATGGGCTTATTTAAAATAATTATGGACTAGGAATAACAGTCAGTCTTAATCATTTTGATAACAAATGACATATTGTGTTTTAAGCTACAATTAATATTATTTCTATTAGGTAAGCGCCTAATTTTTCACAGAAGCTAGGAAACCATTGAACATTGATTTTAAATTATTATCTCAATGCCATGAATATTATGCGACTCTAAGTGAGGCTTTGTCTATTAAGTAGAAAGTAGACACATAGTTCATATTAAAATAATGATATTATAGTTCATATGAAGACTTTCTTTAGTTATGAATTTATTCAAATTGTTCTGATTTTTTTTCCTTCTTGATTTTCATAATTTTTATTATACTTAAGTTTTAAAAATACCACATTTCAGATTCTTAAACGTTCAAACCATTTAAAGAGTGTCCTGTGAAGATACAAATAAAACTTGACAAGGGTGTTCTGGACGATATTTAAATGACAACCATGAAGAGAGTTCAAAGTTAGGCAACTCAAATTACACCATATACGTGTGTATGTCATATAATATATTATATTTATTTGCACTGAAATTATTCTACTGTCTCTATAAATTGGTTTTAATACTTTGAAATAAGTACATTAAAATGATTAGTTATATAGATTTTAGTTTATTTTTTTACTACATCTACTATCATTTTAACAAAACACAATTCATACATTTGAGTTTATATTATACATCATTTTTTTTTTAGATGAAACTTTAACATAAGATTACACAGTTATTTAATCGGCCATAAGGAAAAAATGAATAATAACTATATTTTTGAAATTTGTGTTTTTGAATAGTTGTACTATCTACATGAAATCTCAAAATTTTGTTTGAAAGCAAGTTCAATGGTATTTGGAATTGACAATTTTAGATGACCCCACCCCCTCCAGTAATCAATAAACTTGGAAAATGAATTATTATTAATAGCTAAGTACCACTGTATGTTCACGCATTTGAAAACACTTTCACATTTTCATGCCGTAAATTATTATTAACGTGGTAAATTACAATAATATATATAGGTACGACGTGATATAATAATATTCTATCGATTTTGGCCTTTAGGTAAACTTCAGGGCACTGGGAAGTATAATGCCAGTAGCACGAGGCGCTCTGTTCAACTCTTTCCGTCCATTCAATCAAAAGTATCGCGTGCGAAAAAACGATTTCTTTCGAAGTTCTAAACGGAGGTAGAAGGGTGCACCCTGTGAAAGTGCTACTCTGGCACTAAATTAATAGCGATAATTTATCGGGCCGAGTGAATTGCATCGGTCCTTGCACATTATAACACAGCTGGTTATTAATTATCGTCAGGTTAAATTAATGGTGATAGAAGAAAATGGATTTTTAAAATTGTCCATGATAAATAACATACGTCAGATACTCAGATATATATTACATACATGACTGCTTGAAAAGATTAAAAAGTGACGGAGACGTGATTGGCCGACAAGAATATAACATAACGGTGCAGAATGAAAACACGAAACACTAAATAATAATATATCATACACTTTTGAATTAATACAAGCTGTCGTTTAATTATATATGTCTTATAAGTTATAACAAATATATAGGTACCAAAAGAGAACTAATTACGATATTTTTTATTATTTATCTTAACAATATTTAAAAAAAGACGTTTATAATTTGTTTTTAAAAATTATTTCTAAATTAAGAAATTTACGTGCCATCATCATCAAAATAATTTTTTTTTGGACTTTTGTGTACATATTATACTTATTAATATTTTATTTGTATTTAAAAACTATTATACAGCATACATTTAATTTGTTTTTTTATATTAATATATTTAGTTAAAATTAGAATTTCCTTTTTTTTTTTT